>NC_092364.1:10974340-11006043 GCF_030848805.1 Temnothorax longispinosus
TCCTGAGATCGTTCGGGACGTCGGAGTGGGTTACTTGAAGTGAAATGGTGAAGCATTTAATTCATTCGCGATATTTAACTTGTGAAATACATAAAGGCAAACGATGGTAAGTAGAAGACTTATGATTTATTTTCCTTTGATACTTAAGTAACACTGCACTCTCTGAGGATTATGCGGATTTTTTGAGTTAGAAGTACTGTTTTTGTAATTCTAGGTTTCGGTCGCTCTTCAACGGCAGGAGCCGATTGAGACGGATTTGGCATGTCCGAAACGGAGGCGAGGGTCTCGGAGTGCGATGCTTGTGATACAACGGGATTTAATACATTCGGATCAAATTCACCGCCAACATAATAGGCCCGCGCGCCGTAGCCGTTTTAATTGCTGGGCACGTCCCGACCGTCTCGATCGTACCATTGGTGACTATTCACTTACCTTGTTGCGGTTTGTTATACTTCCGGATCCTTTTCAATATAAGCTGCTTCGATTTTCCTTTTTGGAATAGAGCGCATACAAGGGCCTTAACGGATATCATGCAGCTAATAAGCAAATAATTGGTGTTCAACAATCTATTTTTATTCAATATTTTTAGGAACGAGGAAAGAACAGCGGTGATTAGAGAACGCCTTGTGGAAGGCGCGCATCTACGTGAGGACTTGTCAAGAACGCCCTGAGAGAGGCGCGCATCGACAAGTAGGTATCAGGAGGTTGATTCTGTATTTTGAGACGAGGTGAAAATTACAAAAGTGAACAGATTTACTAGATTTTGACAAATGAAATTGTAGATTCTCTAGTAAATTTTTTCACTTTTGTAATTTTCACCTTGTCCCAAGATACAGAATCGACCCCCAGGTAGAAAATCATAAAAGGTAAAACGAAATTATTCACTTTCTTTCCTTATATTACAGAATCGTACTCCGTCAGTAAGATGAACGACGCGTGAAACTAAGAGGCACCACCCTCTGAATCAAACTCGCTCGCGGCTAAGTCTTTCACGGCTCGCGGCTAAGTCCTTCTCGGCTCACGGATGTCCTTCTCGGCTCGCGGTGCTCTCAATACATCAATCTCGCGTAACTTTTTTGGAAATAGAATAGAAGAGAATGCGAATGCCCGATTCACAGGGCCTGTATATATACATACTCGTTTGGTGACGTCCCGGGGTAAGGGACTACGGGGTTCACGTGGATACGCGAGACCATCACGTGAAATTATTCGGAAAATCGCGTGATTATCTGAGAGCGTCGTGTGCCGGTCCAGACTATGAATTGATCGCTCAATAAACAAATTTATCAAATTATATGTTAGTTATTTCCACATTCCTTTAAATTCTTTCTAAAGTATCTTATATTTTTACTATAATGACAATACTAATATTACCTAACATTAATTAATTTATCATTAACATGCGTTCTACTAAATCTATGATTTTATAATAATATCAATATTATTATTATTAATATTAATAGAATAATATTAACATTATCATCTCATGCATCTAATCCTAACAATAAATTTACAATGATATCAAGATTACTATTACTACGAATAATACATTATTTTCACGTGCATTTTACCTGGAAAGGTCCCGTTTGCCTACAAAACGATTGCCTACAGCTTCGTTTGCACACACCGTATTGCACACAATCCCGATTGCATACATTCCCATTTGCACACAGAACGATTGCCTACTGCAGGCATTATTGTGCACATGTCGCTTTGTCTACACGATCATATTGCACACAGCGCATTGCACACACGACCGTATTGCTCACAGCGCATTGCACACACGGCCGTATTGCATACACGGGAGAGCGTCCCGTTTGACCAGGTTACGATTAATCACAGCCACTCACAGCCCCCGGTGCCTGGAGTTTTTTCACTGGATCAGCTAATTAGAAATTTTTACGGACGGCCGAATCGAGCAACGCGATTGATCGAAATCTTACCTTACTGTTATGTTTTATCCCCATGCACGTGAATCTCGCTTTATAACTTATAAAGCACATGCATGGGGGGGGGGGGTGCAGAGGGGACTTCGCCCTTCCGCTCACGCTTAAGGGGATCCTGCAGTGACTGGCGAACTTCCTCGATGTCGATAATGTCAACCTTTCTAATTTTGTTTTCCTTATATCTGTCTTTGTCTAACGAAATGACATCTGTCCTTTTTTCGATTGCTCGCCATCTTACGCAAGATCCGGCAACTACTGTTGCTGCTCTTCTTGTCATCCTGCATCCGTATTTACATTACTAAAATAATTATTAGATGGATCTTTTTTTGTACGCATTGAATCTTACTTCTACTTACACGATATTATTCCTACATGTTTTCCCAAGGGTGGATGATAAACATTATGTACGTATAAACTGTAGAATTTTTGTTTTAAGCAAATATTGTCGTCAGGTGACAGCTGTGTATGTGCCCCAATAAGTAATATTTTTAATTTTTTGGTGCTTTTGATATAAAATCGCGTTTTCCACCCTAGATTTTTGTGCGGACTTTAAGTCTAGACCAAGAACTTGCAATTCTGTAAAGCCAATTAAAAGATCCATTGATTAACGATAATGTCGGTAAATCATACGGCTGCAGGATCCCCTTAAGGGGATGCTGGAGCCGTCTGTTTTACCGGCATTTTTTGTCGGCACGTAGCGTCGTATTAATTTGACAGAATTAAAAATCCTTCTCCAGAAATGCAGTACATACGTTAATGATTCGGGGGAACTCCGATTTTATATAGAAAACGAGAAAAAATTACGGAAGTACAGATTTCCTTATCCTACTTTTATCCCAATATGGCGTCTCGAGTTGCGGCGAGCTGTCAGCTCGTCACAAGATGTATTTCATATAAGAGATATATACCATTGGTACGAACGCGAAAACAAGTTCCCCCGAATTGCACAACAAGAAAAACATCGATAAACCCTCCAAATCAAGATTTGGAAGCGTAATATAAAAGTATAATGTCGATGTGCATCGTGCGTATGTGTGCGTGCAATGTAGCGTGCTATCTTTGTCTATATCTTTGTCTATACAAGGACAGATATAGTCGATAACATAGAAAATGGCAATTTTGTCGGTTATACAGACGGCTCCAGCATCCCCTTAAAGCGAGGTACATTTCACACCCGGTCACGCCGTAGGCGTGCTTTAGGGGGAGTGCGGGGGGGGGGGCGAAGCCCCCCCGCCCACGCCTCAACATCTATGCACACCCACCTGTGCATGGGGGTATGGGGAGGGTGCGGGGGGGGGGCGAAGCCCTTCCCCGCTCACGCATGTACTTTGGTATACGCATACGCATGTGGTCACGAGGCATGTTCTCAAAACTGCATTCTCTATACTGTATAATTACATTTTTTTTATTATGTTATGTATAGCAGTAGGCTCAACTTCTGAATAGCCCCTACCTCCGAATTTTATGAAACTTCCACCAATTGTTGACCATTAGTGTCATTAGGTGGTTTAATGCTCTACATAATTGCTGCAAGTTTCATTAAATTTGGAGATAGGGGCTATTCAAAAGTCTTACCTTTTAGTTATGTCATTGTTGTAGCAAATGCGAGTGATATGTGTATTTTATCGTAACAATAGTTAATTCTTAAAAATATTTTGGCTTTGAACAATATTCAAAATAATTCAAAAAATTATTATTATTCAAAGTGATTTGATGTATTTTACGCCTATCATTAATTAAGAGTCTTTTATTTATATTTTAAATTAAATGATATGTAACAGGTATCTCGTTATTGGGTACACCAACGGAGATTTATGTACATGGCACAAGTTATCTATTCTTTTGTTGTACGGCCTTCTTTGTCACCTTTGCCACGTCTGTCGTATATCTGCCAGTTTTTCACGAGCTCAAACTCACCAGCACTTATGAATACCTCGAGAAGCGTTTCGATAAAAGAATAAGATTGCTAGGTTCAGTCCTCTTTGCCATCAGTATTGTAAGTAAAGCCAGAAAATCATATTTGTATAAATCTTTCCATAAGTGTGAATCTTAAATGATATATCGATACACAATGGTTTTTTTTAGATAACTTGGCTTCCGATTGTCATCTACGTACCTGCATTGGCCTTCAATCAAGGTATATATTTTCCAAACAAAAGTTTAATGAAAATTTCATAGAGAATTAATCCAATAATTTCTGAATTTGCACATATTCGAGTTTAATTAATAATTATAATTATGCATGCCCGTGCATGTGTAATTTTAACTTGTTTGAAAATATGTCGTGCAAATATGGAAATCACAATGCGGTATCATTATATAAAAAATCATTTCAGATTACTCTATTTTCAGTCACCGGAGTAAATGTACACATAGTTACACCCTTTGTATGCATCGTTTGCATATTTTACACCTGTGTGGTAAGATAATTGACTTAAAAAATATAAAAAAGAAAACAAATAAAAGATATAAGAAAATAAACGCATGTAATGACGTAAAGAATTTCAAATTAAAACTAAATGAGTATACTCTTGCATACTCTTTATATTTTTTCTTTATTTTTTTTAAATAAAATAAATATTTAATTTTAATCGAATTATTTATCATATAATTGGATTGATCCCTCGGATCGATATATAACAAATAATAAATCTAACATAATAGCATTTAGAAAATAATTTAAAAATTTTTATATTTAGTATAACTTTGTTGAAAGATTTTATTATTTTATTCAGGGTGGCCTCAAGGCAGTAGTATGGACAGATTTCTTTCAGACTTTTATTATGTTCGGCTCCATGTTGTTAATTACAATTAAGGGAACAGTGGATGTTGGTGGATTGTCGCTAGTAATTCGAAGAAATCTGGAATCCGGAAGACTCGAATTACCTACGTGCGTGCATTAAACGATAACTTTACCTAATTGATAACGATACAATAATAAATCTATTCGTGTTACTTGCATTCTATACATACTTCATTCTTTCTCTCTTCAATGTTCGAACATACATTCCATCTAGTTTTAGATAAAGAAAGTATTAAAAAATAGACACAGTGTCATTAGGGGAGACACCCAGAAGAGCTAAAAATATATCTATTTTTATGAATTCTTTTACGAAAACTATTAATGTCATTCCAGCGAGATTTTCACCAGTTTTTAAAATACATATTTTGATATGTAACACAAAATTTTGAAATAAAAATATTAATAAATAGCATCAAGCACGCGGCCTGGTTTATCAGTTTTGCTGTAGCAGTTTGCAGTATGTAACTATTGTCGCTTTTATAAAATTTATCTAAATAAATAAGAAAATTAAAAAAATTCTTAAAATATATGAATAAATCTAGTCTTTGTCTCATAGCTAATTAAAAAAAATCTTCAATTTTGACAAACTGACAGGATTTCCCCAGATATTTTGATTACCGTTTTTAAAACAGTTTTAAGAAAAACACATTCAAAGTTTAAACTGCATGAAAGACAAGCTATTGACGAGAAAAAAGGTATTGTATTTAGTAAGATAAGGATTAATAACAGACAGGCTATTCTTGAGCAATCTTATCAAAAGGTTTCTAAAGATCATTGATTATAGAATACATGGACGGAGCCATAGCTGTCTATGTAGATAAGGAGATGATAATACACGTAAGACGTAAGATGTAAGACGTAAGACGTAAGATAGGGGACCAGGACATTGAATTCAATAAACTTGGATTATCTTCGGTAGAATTCGGCTCATATATGCTTGTGTGCTCGTGTGCGTGTGTGCGTGCGTGCGCGCGCGTGTGATGTGTATGTATATTAGTGTCCTAAAATTCGCGGACACGAAATGCACAACGTGATTGTCTCTGCTAAAAGAAACGATTTTTTCCTTTGGCAAAATTGCGTCTAAACACTACTTTTTAAATAAGAGCAATTTGAAGCTAACGAATGAGCGCCTAGGTTACACATAACTCAGGGGCGGCGCGCGTGGCGTTTGAGCGTGTACGTATATGTGTCAATGGATATATGGTAACTACCGTATACTATCCGATCTAAAATGTTTCTTTTTTTTATCATAACAATCATTTAAATATGAACCTATTTTGATACTGCAAACATTTGAGACCATCTTTGATATATATTGTATACTAAAAATTGTAGTTTAAATATCGAAAAAGCTCATATCTAAATGATCATTTATGATTAAAAAAAAGAAAAATTTTGGATTGGATAGTATATGGTAGTTATTAAACCGGATTACAAACTGCCGTGTAAACGTAGTCAATAATGCCTTTCACTTGAAGTTAGGTCAGTATTCATAGTCGGATCTTATATTTAAGACCGTCTTAAGTACAATCTTAAGATGTCATGAACCAATCACAGAGCCGTACTAGCATCTTAATGCTGGGTCTACAATGCGTGTCGCAAAGTCGTGAGTCGCAAGAATTGACCAATTACAGTCGAATTTGTGGAGAATGATTGACTGTGATTAGTCAATTCTTGCGACTCACGACTTTGCGACTCGTATTGTAGACCCAGCATAAGACATTACTTAAATTAAGACAGTCATAAGATCCGACTATGAATACGGGCCTTAGTCGCGTTCAGATCAGACACAGACGTCTAGGCTGCATCATTCTATCTTTATCGCTCATCAGGTGTAAAACAAAGATAGAATAAGCAAATAGCGTTAATAGCGCGCTCTCCGAACGTAGAGTCTTTATATAAGAGTTTGGCCACTGAAGCTATTTGGTAACAAAATGGCGTCTCGTATCTTATACAGGGACTCTAGCATTTAGAGTCAAGGACACTCAAAGACTATGGTCGTCAGCTTTAACCTAAAGAAGAAAAAGGAGAAGGGGGCTGTGGTCGCATTCTAATTGGTTTCGCCATTTTGTTACAAAAGGTTGATTAAGCCAATACGCGTGAGTCCACTCAGTGGCCAGACTCTTATATAGGGACTTTATCTAAACGCAGCCCTAATATTACCTAGACTGTTAGATTGCTATAGTTTAGTACAGGCACAGTATAACCATACTCAGTAGCGACAGTGAGTGTCGGCACCTTTGATGTAGTAGGTTTTGGTCACATGACTCGCCGCTATCTTCTGAGATGTACGAACATTTAAGAGAGAAAGAGAGAAAAGCATCTTTCTCTTTGTCATACATATAGGCCACCATATTCCTAGAGGAAAAAAACGTTCAGTGTCGATGCTGGGTATGGTTACAGTGGTCTAGTTTCCACCGAAGTCGTTAATTCGCGCCTAGTGCGGCGTAGAACCAAATTTAAGTCGATGGAAACGTGACTGACTGCGCCTCGAAACGCAGTCAGTCACGTTTCCATCGACTTAAATTTGGTTCTACGCTGCACTAGGCGCGAATTAACGACTTCGGTGGAAACTAGACCACTGTTGTACAGGTTGCATTGAAGTCATTCGCCATCTTTGAAAGGACCACACATATAAATATTTTGTAATGCGTGTGATATTAACTAAGGGCCCGGACACACACTTCTGCACAACGTATAATGCGTAAGCATAAGAAAATTGATTGGTCCATACACATGTGCATAAGGAAATAGACCAATCAATTTTCTTATGCTTACGCATTATGCGTTGTGCAGAAGTGTGTGCTCTCCGCTTAATCCTTTCAATGGTCACCTTTCCTCTACTCTTCCCCTACTCTACCTCTTGCTTTCACTTGTGGCCTCCCCTTTTGTGGTTTCATTCGCAAAGCCTGTATTAGCAGTCTAGGTAATATAGATGTCTGTGAGATTAGATAATAACTGAACATATCGCGTCTAGCTATTTGTGCATCATGACTGTTGGTTCAACCAAAAATGTAGTAAATTTATTGGTTGATCCGACAGTCATAATGCACAAATAGCTAGACGCGATGTGTTCAGTTATTATTTGACCCGAACGCGACTAACTTCAGTGGGATACTTTTCTCTTTTTCTCTCTTAAGGATGTATCACTGGTACAATCTTAGACAAAAGTGCATGAAATTTGAAATACTTGAATATCTACGCCTAACGCATAGTAAATCTAGATGTAAGATACTCAAATGATAGTAGGAGTCTTATTTTTACTCCTACAAAGGTATTTTTTACTTTACAAATGTTTTTTCCAGTATTATTTGCGATTTTTGTAATTTATGAGCCTAAACTTTTGGCAGTGAAAATGCTCTGATTTCAACTTTATAACGTCAAATTATTAATAAAATTAATAATTAATAATTAATAATTAATTAATAATTATTATTAATTAATAATAATAAAGAAATAAATTAATAATTAATTATATTAATTAATAATTAATTATTAATTATCATTAATTATTAATTTATTTCTTTAAAACAATGTAGTGAAGACAATTGAAACTTGGCAGATATTTTCATCTATTCGTATACTAGATGTACAGAAAAATTCAAAATATTGGTAGCGCTCCTTCAACATTTTTTTAGCTGTTTTATCCGTCAAAATCGTCTCTTCCCATAAGAATACGTGTAAAATCAGTGAAAATTAAAATCGTTATATCTCAGCAACCGTTTAGTGGATTCGTTTCTACTTTTTTTTTTAGCACATCAAGAAGGCTAAAGAACATTTTCACAAATTTTTATCCACTTGATAGCGCTTTGAAAATATGTGCAATACATCCTTAAGTGTTCGTCTTAAGGTGGTTTTTGACGCCGATTGTACGCTATTTTACTATTTCACGAAAATTAATGTCGCTAGCTACCAAGAGATTGCAGTTCTCCAAGGCGTTTTGTAGCCATGGATAGGAGCATAGGAGCATTTGATGGAGAAAGATTTACGCTTCAGCAAGATTGTGTACTAGCTTATTCGGTGCGAGCAACGATCGCGAACATGTGAAGAGTTGTTTCCCGGTTTTTGGGGCAAAAGCGTTTAACCACCATACATACTCGCCAGATTTGAACTTTTCCGTGACTACATTTATACGGCGGCTTATAATCCGATTTAATAACTACCGTATATTACCCGATCCAAAATTTTTCTTATTTGATCATAATGATCAATTTAGATATGAGCTTTTTTTGATACTAGGAAATAATTTTGACAATTTATTGTATTTTTTTTCTTTAATTTTGTTATTAATGTTCTAATAAAATTTTATGTTTTGCTTAGAGTGTAGATTTTTAATTTGTATACTGATTTGTAACTGCTTAGTGTTTTTAAAAAACTAGTCATAAAATTATCACAATAGTAAAGGAAAATATTCTAAATTGAGATTTTGGGAACTGTTAGGGAAACGAAAAAATCCTACGTATTCTTACGTATTTTGAGTCATAAAATCCGAAAATGGTCATAAAAATTACGCTTGTAGCAAAGAAAACATAGAAAATTGAAGAAAATTTGGAAAAATGTGAAATTGTTATACTGTCTTACAGGCGTTGCGTTCGCAGCAGAATGATTAAATCGTCTGCTATCTATCTCACTTCATCGACGACCATCCGGGAAAAAAGAATTAGATCTGTCGAGATATGACCAGATCCGGTTCATCAGATTTGGCCAGATATAATTTGATCCGCAAATTGTCTCTATCTGGCCAGATCTGAACAGATATAACCAGATCTGACCTGATATAATTTGATCTGCCGAGATATAATTATTTACCAAATGTGTCCAGATCTGCTCAGATACAATTAAAAATTATGAAGAGATGTAAAATGCTATAAAACAATAAATACATCTATTTAATTCAAAAGTGTGTGCCACTTTATTATTAGCGTGAACTCCGATACAACTAATATAAGTTGTATACTTGATTTATATACCGTTCTTATAAACTCCTCACAAAAATTAAAGGAACACTTAATTTTTCTTAAAAAAATTGGCAACATTTAAGCAGCTGTAACTTCGTAAAAAATGAACAAAATTTAAGTTAAAAAAAAGGATTTTAAAGCTTAAAATATCTACTTTCGAAAGGTCACTGTTATTTTTTAGTTTCTGTGAGTTTAGTAATTTTTACATATAGAAAAAACTACAAACTGGACAAAATGGAAAATTTTCTTCTTACTTTGTAGGCCTGTCTCGTGCAAAAAAAATCTGTGAAAATTTTCGATTTCCTAACGTGAAAGCTTCAAGTTTTCCCTACAAAATCTTTTTTTAAAAATGTTTCTACGATTTTTTGTTACTGAGTTATCGCGGATTGAATAAGAAATGAGCATTTCGACTTTGACATAACTTCGTTAAAAATCATTGTACCGCAATTCAAAATATGAGCGACATAAAATAGAAGCAATGGTAGCGATGAAACAATGTGCAAGTTTCTAATTTGCACACTTTTTCCATTTTAAATTTAATCTTTTTATGAATTGAAAAAGGGTCAGCTTAGTAGCACAAGTGGGATTTTACAATTGACGCAATGTCAAATCGATGTTGACTTTGGGAGTTCAGGCTACATGGTCCATATACATATAGACTTTGCATATGGACTTTTGATCGCGTATAAAGCTGGATCTAATGAACCAAATCTTAAAGAATTATATATGAAATAGGGGTAGAAAAGACTAAAAAATATAATAGAATTAAAAATAACCTGCGTAGAATAGAATTAGAAATAACCTTTACATTGCGTCGTATAACATTCGCACAATGAGACTCGAGGAACATCTTGTCAACCTCGAAAATGAACTAAAAAACATCAAGTAGGACGTTCTCGGAATAAGCGAAATCAGGTTGAGTGGGGAAGCGGTCACAATCATGAAATCTGGACATATGGTTCTTCAAAGGAACTCTGACATAAATTTACACATCGGTGGCGTGGCTCTGCTAATTAACAAAAAGATAAAACACCTTGTAACCAAAACCAAAGCTATATCGGACAGGGTAATTTATGTAGTGCTAAGGCTTAACAACAAATGCAGCATGCAAATAATACAGGCCTACCCACCAACTTCAACCTCGACAGATGAGGACATTGAGCAATTTTATGAAGACCTAACAGCAGCAAAAATTGCGGAAAACACCAAGTTTACTATTATAACTGGTGACTTTAATGCAAAAATTGGATCGAGGACCCCGGCAGACCCACCGTACATCGGTGTCTTTGGTCTGGGCATGAGAAACCCAAGGAAACAAGCGATGATAGACTTCCTGAGTAAAGAGAAAATATACTGCTTAAACACCTTCTTTAAAAAACATCCCAAAAGAAAGTGGACATGGAGAAGCCCGGAAAACACTATCAAAAACGAAATAGACTATGTGCTAGCCACAGATAAGCGCATTTGTGCGGATGTATCAACCCTAAATCGTTTTGACACGGGCAGCGACCACAGGTTGATAAGAGCAAAAATCTTAATGGATACTCAGCTCGAGAGGAAACGTCTCTTGGATAAAAAAATCAGGCTAACATTAGTAGAGCTGAGAGGGAAGGAAGAAGAATATAAGACCACACTCGAACGGAAACTAAAATAAACCGAAAAGCTACAAGAACTAAAACTAAATGCGCTGTCAACACAAATCACGAACAGCATCCGAATTGCCGTGAGAAAAGTGTGCTCACTTCAGAAACGTGGGAACCCGAAATTTAGTTCAGATACTGAGAGACAAATTGAAGAAAGAAGAAGAACGAACAGGGCCGTGAGAAAAGCGATTAGAAAAGACAAAAGAGCTTACAACACACGAGCAATCAAGAAAGCCATTGAAAATAATATGAACATGAGAGTTCTGCGCTCCAAAATGTCAAAAGGGAAGGTAGTAATCCATAAGATGAAGAACAATCTGGGAGAGGTTGTAACAGAGAGGGACAGGATCGCAGAGATTATCGAAAACTTTTACCGAAGACTTTACAGTCAGTCAGCTCCAAATCCGAATCAGCAAGGACGCCCGAGACAGATAATTTTGAACGTAGGATCCGAAGATTTATCAGCCATTGACAAATTAGAACTGGAAGCAGCGTTAAAACAACTAAGGAACAACAGATCACCAGGGGAAGACCGGATAACAGTCGAGATGCTTAAAGTTGGAGGGGAAAAATTGGAAAAAGCACTCTTGGTACTGTTGAACAGGTGTCTGGAAGAGAGCCGTTTCAAGAAAATCAGTATCTACATTAATGAAAAATTAAACTCGCGGTTTCAAAAAAATCAGCATATACAATTCTTTGAGATTCGGTCAATTATTTCCAGAAGAATTGGAAAAATTTTGGAACCAGTTTCCAAAAAGATCGGTAACGAAAAATTATACACTTTATGGCAATCCCCGGGAAATTCTACCCCTACTTCATATACAATTCTTAGCGATTCGGTCAATTAATTCCCGAAAAATTGGCGACGATAGGAGTAGAAAAGACTGAAAAATATAATAGAATCAGAAATAACCTAATATCTTAAAATTTAAAGGAAATTAGAGCTGCCACAGACATTTTTCAAAAAATTTAAAATTTTATAAAAAAAGAGAAACTCCTTTTAGTCCAGTCAACGTAGGAAAACACTTGGAAATTTCTCCTCGAAGAGTAAACTTTTTTGGAAAGTGTTCTTTTGGGTTTCAGAAAACATGTCCCAAAAGTTTACCAACGTAAATCCTGTGCTAAATGTTTTATTTAACAAAAAAGACCGGAAAAATCGGTTTTTTTAGTATAACTAAAAAAACATTAATTTTATGAAAAAATAAACCATGCCAATCGAAAGAGGAGAAAATTTTACTAAAGAAACATATCTAAAGTTTTCTTAATATTAATATGTGTAGGAGTAATAATTTTTTAATTAACGCTTTAAAGTGCGTCGATGCCGTCCCGTATGAAGCCGCCTGCAGAGTACGCGGGCGTGCGCGCACTTTTTAAAAAGAGTTGTAACTTTTGATTATCCAATCGATAGAATCGATAGGATCGATAGAATCAAATTTTACAAAAAGCATTCGAAAGTAGACGTAATTTACTAAATTTCAAGTGGTTTAGAAAAATTGAGAAAGCATTTTGAATATATTTAAATCGAATTTGAAGAGAGGCGATATGAAATTTTTGACTTATTTCACTAATATCATTGCCATTTATATAAATTTCGATAGAATCATTTTGAATATATTTAAATCGAATTTGAAGAGAGGCGATGTGAAATTTTTGACTTATTTTACTAATATCATTGCCATTTATATAAACTTGCAGATTTTCACTTCTAAATTAAAGCATTATATTCTTAAAATATATGCTGATAACATACAATAAGTGAAAAAAATTACAAAAATTTATTTTTTAAAAGTTGGGACCTCAAAGTTGATAGTTTTCTTGAAATTTCGTTATTTCAAAATTGATCAACAAGTTTGACTGCAGATATTATTACTTAGGAAATAGATATTGAAATTTGATAACAGGGTTTTTTAAAGCTGAAAATATGTACTTTAAGATGATACATATTTTATTTGATAAACAAAATATTAAGCAGGTGTATTTTTCAAAAAAGTACATAAAAATAAATGTCGAACTAGAAAATATGAAAATTTCTCTATTTTCAAAGTAAAAAAAGTAATAGAAAAAAATTTTTTTTGAGAAAATAACTTATGGGATGTTGTAGCTTGGGTCTTAAACTTTAAGACTGTATATTGGAAATATTTTTTTGAACTTTTATTTTAGTGGCTACACGCAATTTAGTAAAAAAAAGTCGTATTTACTGTCGTTTGTACTGTTGTTCGGGGTAATCTTAGAAATTATTGGACCGATTTTGAAAGTATTGTATATGAAGTAGGGGTAGAATTTTTCGACGTTTTAGAACATTCCAAACACATTGGCAAAGAAAATTGAAAAAAAATTTTTTTTTTCATGAAAACAAAGTTTTCTCTATGAGGAAGCAAAACAGATTTTTAAAGCTGAAAAACTCTACTGAATGGTATATTTGCCAAATTCTTTTAAATAACATGTAGACATAATACAAATGGATGAGATAATGTAAAACTTAAGGATTTTTCCCTTTTTTATTTTGACCCAAAAACAATTGTGCAGAACAACATAAATTTATTTTTTACGTTTTTTTATACCTTTAAGTACCCTGCATTAAAAAAAAAAATTTGCTAAATAGCTATGAGATTTTTTCATGGTGGCCACTATGGTTTTATGGGGGAGCTCTGACTGTTTTTGTCGGTATTTAGGATCCCCTTAAGGGGATCCTGCAGTGACAGGCGAACTCAAACGCGAATACAACGCTACCCAAGCGGAACTGAAAATGTCGATAATATCGACGTTTTTAATTCCGGTTCTAAACCGCGTTTTTCATGTTATCAATTTATCTTAGGGCAGTGATCGTGTAACTTTTCGCCTAGTAATATATTTTGTGCTCTCTGAACATCCAAGATCTGCGCCTTTTTGGATGATCTAGTCCGCGCGGCAATGGTTGCGATTGCAGCGTCTTTGACAAGATCCGGCAACTACTGTTGCACGCAACACTGCTCTTCTTGTCATTCTGCATCCGTATTTGCATTACTAAAATAAACTTTTGATGGATCTTTTTTTGTACGCATTGAATCTTACTTCTACTTGCACGATATTATTCCTACATGTTTTTCCAAGGTAACATGATAAACATTATGTATGTATAAACTGCAGAATTTTTGTTTTAAACAAATATTGTTGTCAGGTGACAGCTGAATGTGCCCAAATAAGTAATATTTTTAATTTTTCAGTGTTTTTGATATAAAATCGCGTTTGTGTACATAAATTTTTGTGTGTACTTTAATTCTGTAAAAAATTTTTGCAATTCTATAAAGCCAATTAAAAGATCCATCTAAAAACAATAATGTCGGTAAATCATACGGCTGCAGGATCCCCTTAAGAATCTGTTTTTTTGAATTGCGGTACAATGATTTTAACAAAGTTATGAGTAATCAAAGTCAAAATATTTATTTCTTATTCAATCCGCGATAATTCAGTAACAAAAAATCGTAGAAACATTAAAAGAAAAGATTTTGTAGGAAAAACTTCAAACTTTCACGTTAGAAAATCGAAAATTTTTGCAAATTCTTTTGTGCACGTGATAGGCCTACAAACTGAAGAAAAAATATTCCATTTTGTCCAGTTTGTAGTTTTCTATATGTAAAAATTACCAAACTCACAGAAACTAAAAAATAATAGTGACCTTTCAAAAGTAGAGATTTTAAGCTTTAAAATCCTTTTTTCTTAACTTAAATTTTGTTTATTTTTTACAAAGTTACACCTGCTTGAATTTTGTCTATTTTTTAAGAAAAATTAAGTGTTCCTTTAATTTTTGTGAGGAGTTTACCATCGTTTGTCATATTTTAAACACGAGAAACGGATCTCATCGATTGCCATCTCTCGGATGATCCGACATTTGCACAAGGTATAACAAAAAAATCGGGACCCTGGATTATCTCGAAAAGATGTCGTTTTCGGAAAAAAAGTTTTATATAAATGTTGTAGGATACTAAGTTACTCATTATGTGGTGATATTGATATTTGACCTTGAACGATCTTGGAAAAGTCACATCACAATCTCGTTGTTTAAATATCTATCCTTGTCTAACGAGATATTTATACGATACATCTGTCCTTGTCTGATTGCTACGCCACCTCTCACTACGCGTAATACTGCTTATTCTATCAACCTACATGTGCTTTTGCATATATAAAAGTTAAAAGCATGCAATTTTTTTCTAGGATTTTTAATTTTAGTTTTAATTGCACGATATTGTTCTTACATGTTTTCCTTACAGCGCCTGTATCTAATTTTGTATATATAAACTGTAGTACTTTTGTATTAAGCAAATATTGTCGTCAGTGACAGCTCTGTGTGCCCAAAATTTAAATTTTTTTGCGTTTTTGATATAAAATCGACTATAGCGCTCTACATTTTTGTGCGTACTTTAATTCTGTAAAAAAGTTTTGCAATTCCATAAAGCCAATTAAAAGCCGTATGTATTTAACAAATGTTGTAGTAACGACTGCCATTATAAGATCCCCTTAAAGATAAAGATTGACGCACGATCCTCGAACCTAGGAAAGGAGATGTTTGCCATGTTTGTCAAGAGAAGAGGAAAGTCCAAAAAAAAAAAACAAATCCAGTTTGTTTTTCTGCCAAAAATATGCCCAAAATGGAGAAGTCAAACGGATAAAGCCAAGCGACAAAAAGAAAAATCCATTCCATGTCACAGATGCCAAGAATCAGGCCATCGAGCAGCTCAATGCCTGGCGCCGACACCAGTAAAGAGCGAATCAGTGAAACAAACCTATGAGGACAGTGACTAGTCAGCAAAACGGAAGAAGTTGAAGACAAAGAGTTTTCGCGAGGAGTGTATGTTCTCATCGAGATCACGGGAGGTCGACGAGTGGTTCTTGCCTGCTTGGACAGCGGATGCACCTCTCATATGTGCTCAAAGTCCGAATCCTTCAAATCGCTGAGAAAACACACATCCGGACATCGAACCTGACGAGCCAAGACACAATAACGCAGATTAAAGGATTGCAATAAGATACTAAAACTAGGAAGTACGCTCCACGTCCCAAGAAAGAATTTAATGTCTGTCTCCAACCCGTGGCAGATAGAATTGGGGATCTATACACTCTCAGAGCGCGTTCTGATAGTGCAAAAAATGTTAAAGTAAAGCCATCAGCACCAGTAGACATTGTAAAATGGCACGTTTAGGACACATAAACTTCCGAGACTTGAAGAGGATGTCTCAAATCGGCCTAGTAACGGGAATAAAATTGGATTATAAGGAAAAACCGCCCATGTGTAACGTCTGTACGAGAGAGAAACTAACGAGTACTCCATTTCCAAAAGCGAGTAAAAGACGCACAAATGATTTGCTTCAAATAATGCACAGCGATGTATGTAAACCCTTTCATGGCAAGACGTTAGGCGGATCGAAATATTTCGTAGTATGTATGTATGTATGTATGTATGAACTTTATTTCTTCCCCTTAGGGCTTGAAAGGCGTTTTTAGAAGGAACGTATCCAAACCTTTACATCAACTTACATATCCTCTTACCCTAACTTAACTTAACTTATTTCTACTTAATCTAGTGGAGTGTATGTGGGCTTCTGTCTCTACATCCGCCCACACCCACACCCGCCACACGCACACACACGCCTCCTCAAAAGGGACTTCCGCTTCTTCTTGCCTCCTCCATTCTTTATATAACCGCTTCTACCCCCCCTCTCTTCGGCAAACCACTCATTCTCTCTCACTCTCTCCTCACTCATACCTCACTCATACCTATCTCCCTCATCCACCATTACCCCCTCTCCCCTCTCTCCAAGCACCTATTTTCTCGCCTTCTGCCAACTTCCCTCTCTTTTGCCCCAATCCCTACAACACTCCCACGTGTGCTCCCACGTCCATAATCCGGTGCACCGTGCCAATCTTTCCTATGTACTCAGCCATACACGGATTCCATCTACCATGACCGTCCTGCATCTCTTTTAACGTATCGACTTCCATTAGCACTTTCACCTTGTCACCAACGTTAAACGTTAAAGGGTGTGGACTAGACGTGATGCTGGCGACACCGCTCTTCGTCGGCGACGTGTTGTTTCCGTTATCCGGTACGGTCAAGACCGGTTGGCCGAGTAATGGAAGGTGTTCCTTGTAATAGGTACCAGCATTGGCCTCCTCCACGTAACACAGATCCACGCAGCCTTTGAAGCCTAATCGGTACACGTTAGTGCTACCCGTGGACCATGTAACGGTTGCGACGGATCGACTGCTCTCGTTGTCTCATCCGCGTATGTCCATGACTCTGCCGGTTTTCCCACGTCCGCCATCCTGATTTCCCCATTCCCAATCCGGTCCGCGAATGACTTTTGCTCCTATGAAGATCCCCTGCAGAGGTATCTCCTCTTTTCCCTCGCACAGTTTGCATATTCTTTTCTCCTCCTCCTCCCAATATCTGCCTTCTCTCATTTCGTTCCCCAGCCTAAACTTCGCTATCCTACTCCATCTACTTTCCCCCCACCCTTTTTTTAGATTCCGGTATCCCCTCCTCTTTTACTTTCTTGTACATTTATTGTACCTAGACTCTTTTATTCTCTTCCATCTCTCCGCTCTTTGCACCTCTCTTTCCCATTTCGCCATTTCCTCTAGCCGTGTCTCTTTCTCCCCCCATCTCCCCTTCTCCCTTTACCTACATACCTCTATCACTAAGAAACTTCCTCCTGCCTTCCTCCTAATTCGAGCTCCCCCTTTCTTTCCCGTTTTTTCCTTCACTTCCTCTCCACACATCCTTGCCAGCTCGCTTCTTCCTCTTTTTTCCAGCCTCTTTTTAAACCCCCACGCCCTCTAATCCGCTCTACCTCTTAATTTTTCTCTCTACAGCTCTTTCCTTACCAAATACCCCGACGTCCTTCTGTCTACTCCCAACATCCATCTCATATATCTTTCTTCTAGCCGAAAAACACTCGCTTAAACACCAGTGTCACACCGTATCGCACCGGAAGCGGAAGTCCTATTTCGTAGTATTCATTGACGATTATTCCCGAATGGTGTAAAGTCTACTTCTTAAAACACAAAAATAAAGTGTTTCATTTATTTAAACTTTTGAAATCTTTGGCAAAAAAACAAACTGGGAGGATACGTAACGATTAGACACCGCACAATTGGACAAATTTAGTCTTTAAATTGAAAATTACCATACACACACACACGCGGGGGGTGCAAAGGGGGCCTTCGGCCCTTTTCTTGCACCTCTTCCGCCGATTGACAGGGTGAACCTCGCTTTACAACTTAGCATGTACTTTGTAAGTTGTAAAGCGAGATCCATCTTGCCTACCGGCGGAGGGGGTGTCCAATCGTGCGGTGTCCAATCGTGCGGTGTCCAATCGTTTGATGTCCAATCGTTTGGTGTCCAATCGTGCAATGTGCGTGTCCAATCGTGTGGTGTCCAATCATGCGTTGTCCAATCGTTACGTGTCCAATAAAACGTGTCCAATATTACGTGTCTAATCGAGCGGTGTCCAACCGTTAAGGCTCAGTCACAATGAGAAAAATAAGGAATAAGATAAAGGAATAAGGAATAAAGGAATGTCGCATCTCACTTTAGTACACGTACATTAAAGTGAGATGCAACATGCCTTATTCCTTATTCCTTTATCTTATTCCTTATTTTTCTCATTGTGACTGAGCCCTTACGTGCTCGAACGGGATACGCCCCCCTCCCCAATGGTAAGCTCAATACAGCTAATATTAATGGTCCTCGCGGTAAAACTGAAACTAAAGGTACATCAAATGGATATAGTTACGGCTTACCTGGACGGAGAACTAAAGGAGGATGTATATAAAGAAATCCCAGAACATCTAAAAGAAATATTAGAGGAAGTAGTGTAATCAGATCACGTTCTAAAAGACGTATGACATACTGCCTCAAAATGGCTTTCAGAAATCAGAAATCAAGCAAGACAACCAAGTTTGTTTGTCGAAAAAGTCGATATATGGATTAAGGCAGTCCGGAAACAGCGGTGCCAATTTCGAGTCTTTGCCCGCTGTTAGCACGTGTGGAGAAGATACCGCGCTCGACGCTCGGCCAGCTTCGGGCGGCTAGAAGAGCGCAGACATACAATCTGCCGTCTCTTTCTTCCCCGAGCGGCTCGAGCTGTAGCTATAGCTAACGCCAGCCATGAGAATCGTATACGTTATCGGCCTGGCTGACTTGGTTTGCGCGTCTATTAGATCTCGCGTATCCCTTCAGATGATAATAAAATATTCCTTTCCATTCTAGGCGCGGGATACTATCGTGTCTTTTAAAAAGGCGCCAAGTACACGCATAGTAGTGTATATGTATTATGTTGTTACCTCGAAAAAAAAAAACAAAATGGTAGTATTATACCTCCAAACAGCTTTACCCTGTACATACTGTTTATAAAATGCGTAATACTACAAAAAGGTGTGATATCCATACAAAATTACCCTTTCTTAAAAAAAAAGTAAAAAAAGGTGCTAAGTACACGTATAGTAGTGTATATGTTGTTACCTCGAAAAAAAAAGAAAGTGGTAGTATTATACCTCGAAAAAACCTAAGTAACAAGTGGTAGACGTAATCTTTGCATCTCAAAAAATCTCGAAAAAATCTAAGCAGTAGTACCTTTATTTCCAAAAAATTATAACCCAAGTGATACACATCACAAAATTACGTTACCTTATCAAAGAAGAGTCGCGCTTTAAATGATCTATTACAATTACAAAAAAGAAATAATATCTCTTTAAATTACAGCGCCAATTACAGAGAGAACATATATATTGCCTCAAAAATAATAATTGTTGCACTACTTTGAAAAATCTTTACATTGTGTCAATTAGAAAAAGAATGTATGATAACAATTTTATAAGATTAAAAAATTTTATTTAAATTTAACAAGAAAATACAAGATATTTAAACACAAAGTTTACATGTGTATTTTTAGTGGTCACAAAGAATTACAGAGAAAATACAAGATATTTAAACACAAAGTTTACATGTGTATTTTTAGTGGTCACAAAGAATTACAGAGGTAACAGTACAAAATAAAAATATTTTATTAAAATATTTAATCCAACGAGGGAATACAAGGTATTTAAATACAAAGTTTATCATTTTTCAATAGAATAAAAGATTTAAGGGGATCCTGCAGTGACTGGCGAACTTCCTCGATGTCGATAATGTCAACCTTTCTAATTTTGTTTCCCCTATATCTGTCTTTGTCTAACGAAATGACATCTGTCCTTTTTTCGATTGCTCGCCATCTTACGCAAGATCCGGCAACTACTGTTGCTGCTCTTCTTGTCATTCTGCATCCGTATTTACATTACTAAAATAATTATTAGATGGATCTTTTTTTGTACGCATTGAATCTTACTTCTACTTACACGATATTATTCCTACATGTTTTCCCAAGGGTGGATGATAAACATGTACGTATAAACTGTAGAATTTTTGTTTTAAGGGGATGCTGGAGCCGTAGCCGAACTCGATCGGCGTCGGTAAAGAAGACCGGCGAACTATATCTGTCCTTGTATAGACAAAGATATAGACAAGGATAGCACGCTACATTGCACGCACACATACGCACGATGCACATCGACATTATACTTTTATATTACGCTTCCAAATCTTGATTTGGAGGGTTTATCGATGTTTTTCTTGTTGTGCAATTCGGGGGAACTTCTTTTCGCGTTCGTACCAATGGTATATCTTTTATATGAAATACATCTTGTGACGAGCTGACAGCTCGCCGCAACTCGAGACGCCATATTGGGATAAGAGTAGGATAAGGAAATCTGTACTTCCGTAATTTTTTCTCGTTTTCTATATAAAATCGGAGTTCCCCCGAATCATTAATGTATGTACTGCAATTCTGGAGAAGGATTTTTAATTCTGTCAAATTAATACGACGCTACGTGCCGACAAAAAATGCCGGTAAAACAGACAGCTCCAGCATCCCCTTAAGCAAATATTGTCGTCAGGTGACAGCTGTGTATGTGCCCCAATAAGTAATATTTTTAATTTTTTGGTGCTTTTGATATAAAATCGCGTTTTCCACCCTAGATTTTTGTGCGGACTTTAATTCTAGACCAAGAACTTGCAATTCTGTAAAGCCAATTAAAAGATCCATTGATTAACGATAATGTCGGTAAATCATACGGCTGCAGGATCCCCTTAATTACAAAGAATTACAGAGGTAACAGTACAAAATAAAAATATTTTATTAAAATACATAAATTTTTCTTGTAAAAAAACTTGGCGTTGCTAGACCTCGAAATTTTAAATAAATGAGGACAACAATAAATAAAATATAATATAAATAAATAACAACAATAATAATATAAATAAATAATACACACACACTCTCACTCACACACACTCACTTATTCACTCACTCACGCACACACCACACACGCACGCACGCACGCACGCACGCACGCACGCACGCACGCACGCACGCACGCACGCACGCACGCACGCACGCACACACACACGCGCGCGCATTCGTATGTATTTGACCGGAAATGAATGTCCGGGAAAGAATCTACCATTTGAAATCGTTTGTATTTCGTATGAAGACTTTTGAAGTGCAATTGAAAAGGTTTGTGAGTCATTCGTTTAATTGTAATTAATTAATTATTTTTACACCATGCATTTAGCCGAAATAGATAAATTAATAAAAGTTTTTATACGGAATCGTTTGTATTTTGTATGAAGAGTTATGAAGTGTGATTAAAAAGGTTTGTGAGTCACCCAGATAATTTTAATTAAATATTTATAAACTCGGTAATTAGCCGAAATATAGATTTTTAGTTATTCATGTTAAAAGAAGAAGGCGCTAGTGTTCCCGAAGGTCCGTCTGCAATCAGAATTAATATGAACGTTTTAAAAATTATTTTATACTAAAATAAATAAATATACAGGCTATTAAGCCTGTAGCTATAAGCGATAGTTGCTAATTAAGTTTGTAAAGATGTACCAGCTGTGCAGGGTGAAGAGCAGGTTATCTCAAACGCCCTGCCACAACCCAATTAAAAGAGACTCAAATGTCATTACCGCTGAGAAGTACTTTTTGCCATTTAAGTTAGCATGTCAGAGCAACCGGATTGTCCATTGCGTTCCACCTTGAATTTTTTTTACAGTCGTTTATTAGGATTGCCCTACTTTTAAATTGAGCGCTTTTAAATGTATTATTATTAAACTACCGATATCAATATATTATTAGTAATTTAATATTAAAACTTGACAGAGTGACGTAAACTAATTCGCTCATAGTATTATAACAAAGTATTATGCGTTCAAATTCTCGAAAGCTAATAGCTTCTTTACTATGCTCTCTCTTTATGTCGATCGATTCAGATAAAAATCTCCGAAGTCTTTCTTTCTCTCGCGATATTCCTAGAGTAAAACTCTACAAAAGCTTTACAAAATTGGCGATATTTTTCACGGATCTGGTTCTAGTCTCGGCTCTTGAGGAAGGTGCGCATGTAGAAAGAGTACGCCAACACAGTTTATCCTGCTAAATGGTTATCAATTCTCTATAAGTTCTGTATTGTACATAAATTATAGAATATCTAAACGATTTTTTTTTTTTTCGATGACATTGTACAATAGAGTTACAAATAAAGATAAAGCCACACTTTACGTATAATCTGATTCAGTCTTTGCTAATGTTACATAATAACGTGCGAAAGAACTAACAGTTAGACTATTTAAGAGGCTATTTAAGAATTTTAATTGATACTGGAAGCATAAAACTGTTCAGCTAACTTTACACAAGATATTGGTCTTCTTCTTTATGAAATCGTCAAATTATGATTATGATACATTTCTACATTATCACCAGCATCGAATCTAATCTTATTTATCGTGATACTCTTGAGAAACTGTTAATCCATTGTCTTAACTCGATCGCGGCGCAGAACTGCGTCCACCAATATTGTTCTTCTCCCTCCAATCGATATTCCCGTAAAAGCTGTCTACATATTGAACAGTCGATACAACGACGGCGGATTAATCTGAAATTAAGCACACGTTAACAATCACTCTTCTTGCTAAAATCACAATTTTCTTTTCAATCGCATACCTTGATTATGACATACCTGTAGACCAGCACGGGAGTCAGATCGTCGGCAGCAGGTATGCCTCTTTCCGACGCCATGGAGAAGAGATTCATGATGGTAGTCGCGCAACAAAATACACACTGCAACTTATCCCTAGGAGTCTTATACGCCGATATCACAGCCAATTCAGCCTGGGCCCATGACCAGGGGCATTCGTAATGATAAACTTTTGAAATGCGTAGGTCCCTGTGATTTGAAGTTACGACCTTTGCCAACTTATTGATATGACCGTGAAAAAGCTGGTCCCTATATACATCTCCATCTTCATTTAGATAGAGCGCATTGTGGTATACCCGTGCCATGACGGTTCTTTCCACCACGACTCTCGCCAAATCTAACTGGTTGGCGCTTGCCGCTGAAAGAAGTAAGTTCAGACGTCTCTGAGCACTCCGCTAAGATCAATTGCGAGATAAATAATTATATTCATGTACATTGCCAAATCGGATCGTTGTCCATTTCCACGTGGACCTTCCCTAGAAAATTATCCACGAGATCCTGTTTCTCGTCAGCTAGCGTAAGCTTTTTAAACTCTTCGCAGGAGGAAAGCTTTCTTTTTTTCCAAAAATACCCTCACACAAACGGATACAAGATGATTATTGATAGCATCCCGATCGCACTTAACTCGCACGCATAATCTGAAATATATTATTAAACGGTTACATCTTACATTTAAACATCTTACATTTACTTATACATTACATACAAAGATGATATTTATATATAAACAGTACCTATCTAAGTGAGCTAATGTCGACAGCAATCCCTGACGACATCTGATTAAATATGCGATATAAGGAGATCGCTTTTGATAATCCTCTCGAAGTGATTTGAAGAGCTTTCTACATCCATCGTCATTAAATAGACGCACGCAACGTAAAGTTTCATGAAGATGAGCTAGTTAGACTTAGCTAACTAAGACTTAGCTCAGCTTCAGTTTTGCCGTTTGCTATGACAGAATCCTCCTGCTGATGTTCCCCATCAAGCCTCACGTTCTCTTCCTCCGCCTGAGTCTCCATTCGCGCGAAGATCACGTTGATCATCTGCGTGAGAGTCGCACAGGCTGTTGTTTGATTCACCAGGTTGCGCGACGACAAGTAAACGTTGTAAACAGTACGAATTGTTAACAGTACCGTACCCTCGTATATCTCCGCATGCTGGCTTGTCATTACAGTCAGCAGAGCTTTAATAATCTGCAGCTGCACACTCTCATCGGTCTGTGGACCGGTGAAGCAACCGCAAATTGTCTCGACAATGCGCACAATCAGCAGCTTGTTAGGCTCCGTTGAATCAGGCACATTGCCAGTGAGATGGCTATATGCGATTAACTTCTGCAGGCAGTCCAGTACTGTGTCACCACAATCCGTAGTGACTAGCTTTGACATGCTGACTCAAATGGCAAAAAGTACTTCTCAGCGGTAATGACATTTGAGTCGCTCTTAATTGGACTGTGGCCCAATTAAGGGCGTTTGAGATAACCTCTTCACCCTGCACAGCTGGTGTACATCTTTGATCTCGTTACGGAGGTCCTCTGCAAGATGGAAATATGAGTGACAAACTTAATTAGCAACTATCGCTTATAGCTACAGGCTTATTAGCCTGTATATTTATTTATTTCAGTATAAAATAATTTTTAAAACGTTCATATTAATTCTGATTGCAGACGGACCTTCGGGAACACTAGCGCCTTCTTCTTTTAACATAAATAACTAAAAATCTATATTTCGGCTAATTACCGAGTTTATAAATATTTAATTAAAATTATCTGGGTGACTCACAAACCTTTTTAATCACACTTCATAACTCTTCATACAAAATACAAACGATTCCGTATAAAAACTTTTATTAATTTATCTATTTCGGCTAAATGCATGGTGTAAAAATAATTAATTAATTACAATTAAACGAATGACTCACAAACCTTTTCAATTGCTCTTCAAAAGTCTTCATACGAAATACAAACGATTTCATATGGTAGATTCTTTCCCGGACATTCATTTCCGATCAAATACATACGAATCGCGCGCGCCTTAGGGTAGCAGAAGAGAGAACGAGAGAAAAGTATCTTTGCGAACAATGGAGCTAGTCTCATGACGATGAGTCAACTACAAGAGCGAGATCGCAATGACCGATGTGCAAGTGGATTAACCTAGTCGCTAAACGTTCATCCGTTATACTGTTGAAGAACCGACCGCATAACATTCCGTCTTTTTCTAATCCCGCTGTGAATCGATTTTCCAGCTAACGTATATCTTATTCCAGCAAACGCAAAAGGATTAAAAGATATTAAAATTTTTTAATACCTTTGAATCCCTTTTTTGGCGGAATTAGATGAAATTAGATAGGATTCGAAATGAGATGGTCCAATCCCATGGAATCCAAAAAAGAAATTTTAAATTCCATCCAATCCTATGAAATCCGTAAAGGTTATGGAATTGCATGGCATTAGATGGTTTAGGAAACGTCTCGCGCCTCCGTTGGGCGACCAAGCGCCGTTGTTTGTCGGTGAGCTTTTGTGTATGCCTATAAGGGCATTACACGCACTACTGCCGACGGCAATTAGCCCGAAAATGAGATTTGTAAGATCTGTCAGGCACCGTAGGGGATCCCTTTACATAGCGGTCGAGACGAAACTTTGAACTCGAAAAGATGCCCCGGCGATGCGACGCCTAGCGGCGTCGACGCGAATTGCCGGTAATGCAGATACCGCGCGGGCGTGTACTATTGTTGGCGCGTACCGCCACAGAGTTCAACACGGACACTTTTCAATCCCTATCCTGGCATTCAATGGTATTCATTTTATTGTCAGAATAGACGGAATTCAATGGAATTCAATACGGAAATTTTTAATTCCTAGTTTGGCGTTCAAAGGTATTCATTTCGTTAACGGAATCAATGGTATTCAATGGAGTTCATCACGAAACTTTCCAATCCCTAACCTGGCATTCAGTGGTATAATATTTTTGTGTCGGAATTGGATGGGATTCAAAAAAGACAAATTCTTTCCAAAATAAGGAATTCCATGATATTGAAACTATTTCAATCCCTTTTTTGGACAGAATGGAATTCGGAAAGTCCTTAATTGAATTCCTGGCAATCCCGTTTTAATTCTTTTCAATCTTTTTTCGTTTGCTGGGATGTCTTCGCAAAACGTAACTTTTAAATTCTTCAGGGAGATCAATTACTTCAAGACAACATTTTTTTTAGAGCGATTGAAGAGATAGACAGAGAGCTTGTAAATGTCGCGAATAACGTCTTGGACGAGTAGCGTATACGTCAAGTCGGAAGGCGAATAGAAGTTAAGCAATGGAGAAAAAAAAGACAGACCAAGATATGCGAGTAAATTCAGTTATGATATATTTTTAAAAATGCCGTATAATTTTAGAAAATTGTAAAATTTATAAGAAGCAAATAAGAAAGAGAAAAGTGTAGGGATAATAAATAAAGTGTAGAGATATGGGTACGTTCTTTTTTGAGATACTGATTCGATTAAGTTCCAAAGCTATTATAGCTAAACGACAAACGTAATATTTGTGATAATGTTAAATGACAACGATATTCATGATTGTGTTAAATAGAAAATTAAGTGACAACAATATTTATGATCGCGTTAAGTAGAAAATCTGCAAAATATTTGTTGATATGCGTATCTTTCTTTTAGTTTTAAATTTTCGACAAACAATTCGTATGTACCCATCTGTCCTCAGTGCATAAAGTGATAGGATTTGCAGGTTTCTTAGAGTACTGTTGAAGAAGATTGTAACGATATAGAAGGGAAACTATTGGTATATATAATAAGTTTATACAGTAATGTATTATTTATAAACTGTGCTGAAATCTCGTTAAATGCTTTTCGCACCGCATCGATTTTTTCGTTAGTCAGAAAGTATCTAATAAGCACGTTTGTTTGTCGTAAAGCTTCTTCTCTTTGACTTTGATAGAAAATCAGCCAATCCAGACCATTAATCTTTTCCATATCCGCCTCCGCCTCGGTAATATAGTTCCTTTTATGTTCGTTGCATCGCATTCTAGGTGTTTCTTACGTATATTTTCCACCACCAATTTCGTAAAACTTCTACATTCAAGTTCGCGTCTTCCGCCGCGCGTAAACATTTCTTCCGCTATTCATGCTCTTTAATACATTCTAAGTAAGAGGCATAGTTGGTTATTTGATCCTTCTGAGGTAACGTGGCTGTGTAGAACGCGATTAAACGCGGATCGCCTATAAGGACGCGAACGTATGTCAGCAATACTTTGTCTTCCACTTTATCTTTTGTACTTTTCCCGATCTGCCTGAGAACATATAGTATTAGATACGCCAGGAATCTGAGGAACTGCGAGTCGCAGGCGCCGATATCAATCACAATCATACTTTCAATCTCTCCTATCAATTTCGGTATCGATCTAATTACTTTACTCTGTCTGTTTTTAAGGGAGTCCATTAGAAACAAGGGTAAATTGAACTAAAGTTCAAGTTAAACGACGTTGGTGAAAACGGGCATAAGAGCCAGTTGTATCGCAAATTTAGCATTGCGTGTTGTGTATGTGTATTTAATTAGGCGATTGATACACTCTTTTTATGTTTAATACCTTTTTTTGCACATTTAATGCGCGAGGAGTTACACATAACGCATACACAACAGCTGTAGTAATGATCGATGAACAAATCTTATATATTAATATACATGTGATAAATATATGCATATAATTTTGTATTAAGAGCCAGTTGTGTGGTTTAATTAGGTGACATCTCCTTATGCTTAATACGTGAAGAGTAAACATAATAATTACTCTTAAGCCGCAGATTATAATCGTACGATAACTTAAGATCTTTGCAGATAAGTGTATTCGATGACACTGTATCCCGTTCGTATCGATTTACTTAACTGTAAAATTGTTAACGCATCGATAGCGAAACAAATCTATTTACAATTAGATTTTTAATTTGGTTTCTAACAATTGCAGTCCGGCATAGAATGTCTGAGACACCCCGTATATAAAGATTTTTCAAACTTGCTTGCTCGAAACGAATTCAAGGCTTTATATGTAGATCAACTTCTCTCTCTACTTTTAAATACTGTATCATATTTTAGTTGCGCGAAACTTGTCGAGTACACATTTAAAACATCTATCGGAAATTAGAGAAGTTTGAGAATAACTGTATTTTGTATTACACAAAAATCGCGTGTTATAAGAAAATATATGAATCACATAAGTGTCGTGAACATCCAAAGTTTCTTACACTACCATTTGATTGCCATAGAGTAGAGAGAAACTAAATAGCCGGAGAAGAAAGTTATTAAGTAAATTCTACGGATGAAGATCACTTTGTTATCGCACAGCAAAAATAGAAGCGTTCTTTTATAAAAAAATAAGAGATTAGATAATACAGAATCTTCTTATGTGGTAAATATCAGTATTAGTATAATAGGAGAGCAGGAGAACATTTGACAAAGTTACAATCGATTCAGAAAATTGCATAAATACACGTGCGCGAAAATGAGAGATATTCTACTTTATTTGCACATTAATTGCAATCAATGCACCAAAGTTTCTGCATTACACATTTCCAATAGCACTTGTAGACTCCTGGTGCACCGCGTTTCGCTGGCAGTAAGTTTCGATCGATTCGACATAGTTTATCAAGATGTTTATAATACAGTGACAGTTATCGCGAGCCATGGATGATCTAACACGTCCTCCGCGCTGAAGCGAAGTTCTGGCTGTGCCTGCAGCATATTCGAGATGAGCTTGCTTTGCGGAATCCGATATCGCATCCCAATACGGCGATGTGAATTCATATGATCGCTCAGAATACGCTGAAATAATTCTTCCTGTTCGTTATCTAACGATACGAATGACGGAAAGCTGCATAGGAGAACTGCATAGGAGAACTCCGGCCGCCCATACGTCAATCTAAAAAACAATATCAAGAGACACAGTTTATATACTAATAATAAAATATAATATTACTTACATATTATGAATGCAGTGTAATTAGGCGAATTTACCTGTGTAAATTCTGGCTGTCTGTCGTGCCTGGCACTCTAGTCTCTGTAATCGGATGACTTGGAAGTATCTATCGAAGCCACCTACCATAAGAAGCTGCTTGAATTGTTGAGGATTCTGTACCAGCGAGTAAAAGTTACCCGGTTGACTTGTGGGCACTACAAATTCTTGCGCACCCTGAACACGTTTACGATATATATCTATGTACACTTCTATATCGTCCGTTTTCATTCTCTTATTCTGCTGACTACCTTCAGGTCTCGGCACGACTTTGCCTACTACGACACTTTCGAAAGACAAGTTCTGTATAATTTCCACCAAATCCTTTCTCTTAAAGCATTAAAAGCTTTTCAACGTTTTAAAAGACTTTAGTATATATAAAATAATGACTGCTCGCATACATCTTCCGGTATAAGTAACTGCGTTGCGCGTTGATCTGGGGAGTCTCTTAACGTTATAAACTTCCTCATTCTCTGGAATTCCTTCCAGCCGCTTAATCTCACTTCTTCTCCAACATTTTTAAGTGTCAGCTCACCACACGTATGCGTTCTCAGGACGAATATCTATTATGGTCGGTAAAACAGGCTTCTTTGTCAATAGCGCTAGCCAACAACTAAATTGTGGACACAAGCTACTGAAATTGCAGATTGATTCTTCAAGAGATCAAAACACTTAGAAACTTACGTTTGCTTTACGTAGATTACTTATTATTATTATCAGTGGCCATATGTAATATCTTGTTACGATTTTCGTGTAGCTAAGCACGATTCTATTTCATATCACAAAATCATTATCCCTTTTGTTTTTTTCTCACTTGTCGTTTAAAAATTTATCTGTTATATGTATATTTTACATACTTACTACGTTTACGCGAGCGTTACTTCTGTAGTAACTTACAAACTTACAATAATTCACTCGTTTACGCGGAGTAAATTGTCGTAAGTTACTACAAATCTCGTTTACGCGAAGGAATTATCGTAAGTTACTACAGAAGTAACGCTCGCGTAAACGTAGTATGTATATATATATATATATATATATATATATATATATATATATATATAAAAGGGCGGCAGTGTGGTCTAGTGGTAGAGCGCCAGACTCGTAATCTGAGGAACCAGGTTCGAGTCCACTAGAGCCATGAAGCATGGAAATGTTTTTTCCGATAGCTGCGCCCCTCCGTGCAAGATAGGCTCTTGTGCGGAGAAAACTGGGCTCCGTCTTTCGGAAAGAGACGTTAAGCCGTTGGTCCAAAGGGTTAAAGTGAGAGGAGAAGGATAGTATTAGTAGTAGATTGCGAACCCTGCGGGGATATGCAATAAATTACGAATTTTACAGGAATATATATATATATATATATATATATATATATATATCCCGTTTACACGATCCCGTTTACGCAAGGAATTATCGTAAGTTACTACAAAACGTAGTATCTTGATATATATAAAATAATAGATATATAGGGTAATTACATGTAATAAAACAATTACCTTGAATTAATCGTCGCGTCACGTAAAGAGTCACGGTCGGTCTTGCTACGCGCGTACTTAACGCGAGACACTACCGTGTTTCTTGATAGGTTAATAGGGCTGCGGTCCACTTGACGCTGCAAACGGTTCGAAGCATTCCTCTTCTCTTTTCTTTCAATGAAGAAAGAAGGAGAAGAAAAACGCTCCAAAGCATTTGTAGCGTCAAGTGGACCGCAGCCTAGGTTAACTGACTGTGACAGCGCGCTGAACGCACTGTCTGCACTGCGCGTAGTACACACACGTATACATATGTATACATATCGAAACTGGCGATCTAGCACCGCCAGTGTCGAAAAAGGACGCGATCTAGTATATATATGACATGAGAGACGTCGACGTATCTTACCGTATCTTAAAAATAAAATTTTCACATTTGGACTTTGCGTCGCAATATCTCCGCTTGTAGGGCACGTAGCGGAAAAATAAAAACACGTACCCCCCCAAATCAACCCCAAGCTATCGATCAAGCCTACTTAGAACTTGATCCGTTCACTCGTTATCGAGATCTCAACATCTCGAGTACTCGCAAATCATCGCGTCGCGTAAAAGAGTCACGGTCGGTCTCGCTCCGCGTGTACTTGGCGCGAAACATTACCGTGTCTCTTGATTATTGTACAATTAAAAGCATAAAGTTAAGAAAAATAAAAAAATTGTTAGTAAAATTTATTAATTAAATAAATTAGTGAAATTATAATTTATTC